>NC_080724.1:15295000-15325000 GCF_019097595.1 Hemibagrus wyckioides
AATGAACTCAGTTGGGGCAATCCGAAAAGCTGCCCTCACAAGGTCTGCGGGACCAAAGATGCATCAGTCTTAGCTATTAGTGGCATCTAGAGTTGGAGAGAGGTGAAAGAAGAATTCTTCGCTAAACAAGTAAGCACTCTGCAATTTAGAAATCCTTGATTCATTTAATCGTTATTCTTTTTGTAAAATGTAATCTTTGTTTGTTTGTGTCTTCTCCTGAAGTCCCTGTTCGCTCCCTTATTGTGACCCATCCCATATAATTTATCCTTCCACAGTACAGAAGGTTTCTAATTAAACATTATTCACCATCACAGCATTATACATTGAAGTCCAAATACTAAAGACATACAAAAGTTTAAAGGCATATGGAACACAAGGAACCAATTTAAACCTTGTAGTTAAGTCTTCTGAATCTGTCAGGATGACACTTTGGATCTTTCCACCCAGAAAAGGCCAAACTTTAAACAGGCAAAGCCAAAACAGAAATTAAAAGTAATCCACCTCAACAGATACAGTAACACCGCAAGAATTTCGGACTTTGAAAGGCAGTATCAGTATGAGTCTTAATCCCCAGGGCAATGCAAGAAATCACAAGCAGGCACGGAATACGTGTAATCTGCTACCATAAAAAAAATCCTCCTACACATGGCATCTTGGCATAAAATACAGATAAACAGAGATGAAAGGGAAATGGTGTTTGCATGATTGGACAAGGGCTTGGAAGTAGGTAGAGAATTCGCTACGTTTATTTCACTCAATCTGTAACTTGATGCAGGGTGTTATCTAGAGGACAGGGTAAATAACCAGATACAGTTTCATAACATAACATTTCTCTGCGTTTTCACATAATCTGTGCTGACACGAGTTATCACATTCATCAAAGATCCTTGAGACAACAGGGTTACAAATGAATATAGTGACAAATCCTATGTTTTCCTAAGTGAGAATGCAGCAGTATACCATGGGCAGATTGATTAATAAGTGGTACGTTCCTTATTGTTTACCTTTAGTAGCAGCTTATTAAGCGGTTAATTCTGTTCCACATTTCTAAACATGAGAAAACCACTTTATATACATAGCTGTTCTTTTGGGAGTCATTCAAAAAAAATTAGTGGGCAACCATGAGGGTTCGGCTTACAAATGAGCGCCGCTCAAAACCCACCGAGGTATTCATTTGGAGGATAAAGCAGATTTTCTGTTTCCTGTAGATGAATTCACATAATTGAGGGGTATGTAACTAAATCTAAGGTGTAGTAAATATTGCCTAAATTGCAACTGTGCACAAGCATTAGCCTGAACATGTAGTACACCTGCAATCCATTGTTTAGGGTTTTTCTCTTTTAGCGTAATAGCGAATTCAGATAAACACTTGTACATGCTCACTGAGAAACACTTCTCTTCCAAAGGAATATGTGAATCCGACCAGTCACGACTGTTATTATAGGCAACTATACAGAAACAACTATTCCACACATGTTCCTGCAAGCACATGTTCCGTCATTTTCCCTGGTTTGTGGATCATTAGAACAAATAAATAGCTCTATAGAAATAACCTTTCCTCCTGACATAAAGCCATCGAGCTTCACGGCAGAGTTTCCAACTCTTTTTTTTTTTTTTTTAACCCACAATACCTAATCAACATTTCCACACAGCTAAAATGGGATTGCTTTTTAGGATATGCTCTGCAGTCACGTTCGACGCCTCTGGTTTGGAGAGTCCCTTTCTTCTGTGTCCCCACTTGGTTTACATACTTCTGACACCAAAAATAACACAACTGAAGCAATAATCCATTTTAAAGGCCGTGTCAGTGGTTATTACTCCGGAGAGGCTGTTATATATACAACTCAGCAGCCAAAAGCCATGTGAAAGGCAGAAGGTTAACTCCCTCACAGAATAAGATGAAATCTGTACAGAGCACTTTTTGTCTAAGTAATGTTTCCCTGTCAAAATAATTCTTTGTCATTAAGCACTGGAAAAGTATTTTACTGTTTCATGGCAGCATTTCTGTCTCAGAAGATTAGAGGCGATGGAGCGATGTATATTTCTGAAAGAATGCATGAAAAATGGATCAAACTTCAAAGGGTCTGCTGAAATTAGTTAACCTAGCTGGGACAAATTAGAAGGGGTGGGAAAAGAAAACCGAAGCCATAAGCTTGTAAAATGGGAAACAGGTGACGAATTAATAACTGGAGGTTTTGTGCATTGTGATATTTTTCGTTCGCTTCTGTTTTATGATTCAGATAAAGAAAATTGTGGTTTGAGGTCACACACACACACACAAAAAAAAACCCCGAAAAGTTCGAGAAAGAATAAGGGTAATGGATGTGGACTATACTGGCCTAGTGAGAAATCACTTTAATGTCAGCTCCATTTTATTCACTCTATGAGCATGTTCCCACATGTCTCTTACATCACCCCCAATCCATCTCCGAAACTTCAGGGGATTTTTTTATAACCTGCAAACTGGTTGCTAGTACACTTCCCCCAGCAAGAAAAAAAGATTACTCATAATAATTGAGTCACTGCACACTTTTTATTCGTTGCTGCTTCCTTATCTGTCATGACTTCATTTATTCAAATGTTAAGTGCATTTCCTTTCAGTGCAGCCTGATCTGGTTCAGCAGCAAGTATTGTGAGAGGTGCCTTTATTATCCAGGCTTATTCACACACCGCAGACACACCACAAACTCAGGTTCCCCAGACCAAAAAGCTATACATCCATACAATTGTTAATTCACTTATTATTCTTATATTTCCTTCGAGAAGACATCTCTTTGGGAGGGGCAGATTTAAAGATTCTTTGTGATTAACAAAAGGTTCTGTGTTCAGTATAATTACTCATGAATGAGTTTTCACTTTTCACTCGGTTAGTGAAAGCAGATGCCTGATTGAAAAAATAACTGATTAATCAAGAGAGAAAATGAATGTTCCAATTTAATAAATACATAAATAAATACATTAATAAACACTATATACATTAAATACATATATATATATATATATATATATATATATATATATATATATATATATATATATATATATATATATACACTGTATGTATATATATATATACACTGTATATATATATATATATACACTATATATATATATATATATACACTATATATATATATATATATACACTGTTATTTGATCCCCTGCTGATTTTGTACGTTTGCCCACTGACAAAGAAATGATCAGTCTGTATTTTTAATGGTAGGTTTATCTGAACAGTGAGAGGCAGAATAACAACAAAAAATCCAGAAAAACACATTTCAGAAAAGTTCTACATTGATTTGCATTTTATTGAGTCAAAAAAGTGTTTGACCCCTTTGCAAAACATGACTTAGTACTTGGTGGCAAACCCTTGTTGGCAATCACAGACGTCAGACATTTCTTGTAGTTGGCCACCAGGTTTGCACACATCTCACATCTCAAGGAATTTGGGCCCACTCCTCTTTGCAGATCCTCTCCAAGTCATTAAGGTTTTGTAGCTGACCCTTCAGCTCCCTCCACAGATTTTCTATGGGATTAAGGTCTGGAGACTGGCTAGGCCACTACAGAACCTTAATGTGCTTCTTTTTGAACCACTCCTTTGTTGCCTTGGCCGTGTGTTTTGGGTCATTCTCAGGCTGGAATATCCATCCACAACCCATTTTCAATGCCCTGGCTGAGGGAAGGAGGTTCTCACTCAAGATTTGACGGTACATGGTTCCATCCATCGTCCCTTTGATGTGGTGCGGTTGCCCTGTCCCCTTAGCAGAAAAACACCCGCCTGTACATGTGCTTTCTTTAGCAGGGGGACATTGCGGTCTTTCATGGCGTAGTGTGTTACCAATTGTTTTCTTGGTGACTATGGTCCCAGCTGCCTTGAGATCATTAAAAAAAATCCTCCAGTGTAATTCTGGGCTGATTCCTTGCTGTTCTCATGATCACTGAAACTCCATGAGGTGAGATCTTGCATGGAGCCCCAGACCGAGGAAGATTGACAGTCCTTTTGTGTTTCTTCCATTTGGGAATAATCGCACCAACTGTTGTCACCTTCTCACCAAGCTGCTTGGCGATGGTCTTGTAGCTCATTCCAGCCTTGTGTAGGTCTACAATCTTGTCCCTGACATCCATGGACAGCTCTTTGGTCTTGGCCATGATGGAGAGTTTGGAATCTGATTGATTGCTTCCTTCTGTGGACAGGTGTCTTTCATACAGGTAATGAGCTGAGATTAAGATCACTCCCCGAGAGTGCTCCTACTGTAATCTCAGCTCCTTACCTGTATAAAAGACACCTGGGAGCCAGAAATCTTTCTGATTGATAGGGGATCAAATACTTATTTCACTCATTAAAATGCAAATCATTGTATAACTTTTCTGAAATGCGTTTTTCTGGAATTTTTTTGTTGTTATTCTGCCTCTCACTGTTCAGATACACCTACCATTAAAATTACAGATTGATCATTTCTTTGTCAGTGGGCAAATGTACAAAATCAGCAGGGGATAATAATTTCCCTCACTGTATATATATATATATATATATATATATATATATATATATATATATATATATATATATATATATATATATATATAATTTAAACTAGCAGTGTAATATATTAACTACCAAATAAAATATTTTGTCCTTTTAAAATATACAAAATGATCATTTTATAACTTTCATGAGCTTTCAGTAAAATATCTATTATTTCTATATCTAAGTCATTCTTAACATTTAATTAAAACCCAATAATTTAATAATACAACTCTAAATTTAGCTATACCTGCTCCTTGGTTAGATTTTCAAATCATAGATCATTTTGATCACAAACGTTAAAATGTCTGGTGTTTAATAATGTATTTAATCACTCTTCAATTACTTCCATAAATCTCTAATCTAATCATCCACAGCCAATTTTAGTCTTTATAGCCATCTTTGTAAATCTAATGTTTGATAACAGATCTCAGTTAGGTGTAAATCAAATGAGGAACAGGGCGAGTTCTTTAATCCGTCATCAGTGAAACGTTTTCTGGCTAGCCCAGCAGTGGGGCCTTGCCCTGCCTAAATATAAAAGTCCTCTCCAATGTTGCTGCATCTTCATGTACCAATGTTTGAAGAGTTGATTTTCAGTCCATCTGCAACCTGAATAGGTCCAGTTGTTAATGATAGCAGCTCACACCATCACCCCTTCTCCATCTTCCAGACTCCTCACTCAAAGTGGGGCCCTGTGTCCATTAGTGATTCAGCCCTGAGCTCCATCAAGTATACTCTCATCTCATCTGTCCATAAGACCTTCAAGAAACCAGCCTTAAGCTATTGCTCTGCCCAATCTTGACTCACATGCTTGTGGACATCATGTTTCAGCGTGTACTTCTAGAAAAAGTGTAATTGCAGGCTATGCTGGCACTGAAGGCTAAAGAGGCTTCATGTATATTTCTGCACAAGGCTATTAGTCTGCAATGTTTCCTTCCTACATGTTTTTTTTGGCTCATTTTACTGTTTGTACACACACAAATATAAAGTGTGACTCACTTGAAGCCACACCCATTTACACAAAGTAATTAAATCACCTGCCAATGTCATTACCCCGAGTTTAATTAGTCTGTGGTTTGGAATAAGAATAACATGCTCACAAATAATACATGATGAGAAAACTCATTTATTCTTTTGTTTCTATAACAGTTTTATCCTGCTCAGCACTGTGAATTGTCCATGTGAACACTAGGAATGGGGCTTTAGTTTTTATTTTTTGACTGACATAATTTACACACTGTTCTTTTTTGTTGTTGTTACAGTACTCTCAGAATTTCGATCCTATTTTAGACACCAATTTCATTTAAAAAGAAAAATCAGGACTTTAAATGTAATATGTGAAATTTCTAGCTTGAAATATGTGTTTTTATATAACAAATATATAGATGTAATATATTTCTATAACAAAATCTATGAAGCAATATCGAAGCACAAATTTTGATGATTTTTAGAGATGAAAATGACCAGAATCCCATTAGCTCCCATTGTATGTGGAGCCTTTTGGACCTTTTTTTTTTTTTTTAAATAAATAAATAAATAAATAAAAATACATAAATGTATAAATATATAAATAATAAAGAAAGAAAGAAAGAAAGAAAGAAAGAAAGAAAGAAAGAAAGAAAGAAAGAAAGAAAGAAAGAAAGAAAGAAAGAAAGGAGAATTCTGTATTGTCTTTTTAAAACAGTACATGGTAAGTTACATGGTAAATTTTTTTTTTTTAGAAGAATCTAATCTATTTTTCTACTTATCAGCAATTATGACACAAGCAACTATATTTGCAAAAGAATTATTTTTACACTTGTTCTATAAAATCTTAAGTTACTTTAATGGAAAAAAAAAACTCAGAATGGTAAAAATTTAGACAAACATGTTTGGATTTTTTCAGTGAATAAAGGTGTAACATTAAGTATGAAACCCCACCCCAGCCATTACCTTAACATTTAAAACTTATGAATTGTTCAGGTTAAATAACTTACTTTCTGTACCAGAAAGCACAGCTGTACCTTAAACACATTTTAAGTGTTTTCAGTATATTTAAGACTATAAAACTTGAACCCTTTAAAGTGACAGTAATAAGGGACTGCTGAATGTCAACCACACTTTTGTACACACAGCATGAGGTAAATGTTATAGTCCGTAATAGTAAAAAAAAAAAATCTGTGCAGTGGTTCATGCCCTCCTACATGTGTTTTACACCCTTTCCCCCTCATTCATTTCATTTCCTCTTTTTTTTCGGTTATTTGTTCACTAGGCTGAACACCCCCTGGCCATCCAGCATCATATGATGACAAGAGCGCCTCATATTATCGCTGTCCACAAAACTTGGACTGCTATTTGTTGCCTGCAGGATGCATGGTTATTCAAGGCTCAACTAAAAGGAAATTGCATTAATCTGAAACAGGACTGAAGCGACTTCCCTGGCCCTTTCTTAAAGCAGTACCAGAGATGGGACCACCTCAGCTGCAGTCCTTACACAGGATGAATAGCAGACCTCAGTAGCCTTAGGGGCAGACAAAACCCTCTTTCCATATGCAGCCTAATTGGTTTAATTACCGTAATTATCTGCTGGGGTTCACGTTGCAAAGGCAGGAACGATTAATGGCCTCTGAAACACATGTAGACAGCAAAAAAAAAAAAACAGAGGACAGAGAACCAGTGCAGATTGCAAGTAGAGAAGTGATAAAGTTTGAAAAGACTGTCACAGACTCTGAGGGACGTGAAAACCAAAACCAGATCGAGAGACCAAGCCGGAGAAAGATACTGTGTACAGAAAAAAAAAGTCAATTTATGACTTTAAAAGCCAAAATGGCTTGCAGGCTTTGCGTATGCTTTGTTTAACCAAACCGTTAAGAGAAATATAAATAAAGACAGGAGTTTCTTGTCAAGGGGCCATGCTCTCAGTATATCACCATGAGTTACAGCATAGAGCTCTGGCCAACTTTCAGTGCCTAACATTTTTAAGGTAAAAAAAAAAAGACACTAATATATTTTTGTTCCTACTTTCCAATCTGCTCCTGTGTGTGCACTTTGTAAGTTAAAACCAAATGAGCAGCTTTCAGTAATTGATTTCATGTTCTGGTATTTCTGAGTAAATGGTGAGTCCGAGCTCCACTTCCCGAGTCTATTAACCAAGAGGAGTAATTTTAGATCTTACTCACCAAACAATAGCATCATTTCATTTGCACTAAATTAGTGTAAAAACAGTATTGTGTGGAAGTCTATACAACTTGTTGGCTTATATGTTTTATGAATTACTGGGTCAGTTTCAACATTTTAGATTTTCCAAAAAAAAAAAAAAGATAGAAAAAAAAAAGATGTCAGTAAAGATATATTACACAATAGACCACAGACAAAAAGAAAATGAATGAATGTGGACTGTGAGGGATACCTGCAAAAAATAAAAGGAAGTATGAGAGCCCTAGTCTCTAGAAGAACTGTGGCAGGTTCACCAAGATGCTTAGAATAAACAGGCAGTCCGATATTCCCAGAAAATTGTATGAAAAGTACCTGATTCTACTAATGCATGGCAAAACATTGGCACCATTAACATCCTCACTGCCATGCTTTGAAAAACAAAAATTGTGTTTACATTTTAAAATGATTAAATTGATATGTACATTTCTGGCATTATTTAAGGCATGAGAAGCAAGTCTTTATGTTAATGCAAATTAGAGTTATACAAACATAGATCCAAACAAGCTTTGAGCCACAAGAATCCGAATGCAGTGTGGATATACACAGATATTGTGGAAGTGCAGTGGTGCAGATGCTAGTGTTGCTGCTTGACTGCTTCACTGAGCTCAAGTTGCTGTTTGTGTGGACTTTCGCATGTGTGTGGGTTTCTTCCAGGTTCTTGGGTTTCCTCCAACTGTCCAAAACATATGCAGTATGTGGATTGGTTATGCTAAATTGGCCCTAGGTTTTGAATGATGGTGCCCTGCGATCCCATCTGTGCCCAGTGTTATCAGGGCAGGCTTCACACTGCAAGCTTTATAACGATAAAGCATTTGCTGAAGATGAATGCTTACTGAATAATCTTATTTAAAAATGTCTTTTTGGACAGCCACAAGAAGTTCCTTCTACCACCCAACCGGGCACAAGTACCTAATAAAGCCTTGACACTTGTCCTCCTTTATTAAATATATTGAATAAAATGATCTACTTAAAGTCTGCACATTTGCTTTTCAGGCAAATTAGACGTCGCAAATCTTCCATTAACATTTAAGTGAACTTGATTCCTTTAAGTATGATGTGTTCCAGGATCAACATCCCTTTGTTGTTCCCTTGAGGCAGTGTGGTAAAGCTTAGTAAATTAACCATGATCCTGCATTTTGCTGTTGTTTCCACAGACTAGTGAGCCATACGATGACTAAATACTTATGAGAAAATTTGGTTAGCCTTCTCACTCAAGTACCATTATGGAATGTTTTCTCATTTTGATTCATTGTAGATTCAAAGCTTTCATTGTGTGAGCGAAAAACAGCCAAGAATAATATGACACCTACGCATGTGTGGAGCTAATTAATGCTTAATTCTCAGCAAATGCAACCATACATCCAGGTCATTAGGAAATGAGCAAACTGTGATTACTACAACATGGTAGTAAAAAAAAAAAGTTGCTGAAGGACTAGACTTGAAATGTACATACAATCCAACCAACGTCCCTGTTGCAAAATGAGCAGATAAGATATGGCATGTTAAAAGATAAACTTATCAAAGGCACATTCAGACTGTAGTTAGCGAACATTAACATGGAAATAGCAGTGCAATAAATGAGCAAGTGACATCTCCATAGGAACTAAACACACACACACACACACACACACAAAACAAACTAGCTATTGTGTGCTTATGATTCTTCAGTACCCATATTCACCAATGAACACTGCTCTACTTTTATAATACAGTTATAACATAGATCATTAACCTAAACCTGATAATATATCTTTTTAGGTTTCCTTGAAAAATATCTATGTACATTGACAGACCAAGTCTTTTTAGTCTGTTTTTAATATAAGTTTAGAAAATATGTCATTTTACAAATAAAAGTTACTAAACTAAAATGTTACGCTATTTTTTTTTTTTTTTTGGTACGTAAAAACACAGAGAATGAGTAAAAACTGAAGATTAATGGATGTTAAAGAGAACTGTAAGGAGAGAGAATGAGAATTGGAAGGAGAAAAGCTTGGAGAAGAAGGACCAATATAGGCCCAAATTGGAGGATGTGTTTTTGGTCAGAAAGCCATCTCTAAAATTAGCTGGGATGTAAATTCCACAATCCCGCTGGCTTTGGACGCTTATGTGAGAAAGGACTACTACAGAACAGAACAAAATAGGCAAAAGGGCAAAATCATACCTAAACAAAATCATGTACAGTAGCATGAAGACATTTAAAGCGGTACAAGGTTCAATAGCAGGGCTGTTTTCTAAATGACAAGAAAGAAAGGAAAGCCAAAAAAATGAAAGCCTCAGGCCCCACACAAGCCAGTCCGCAGTGAAAGCACAACCATATGTCCAACACTCGAGACACCCAAGCCCAGGCTTCGACACAGTCGGCACACATGCTATTGTGGCTAGTAGTTTGAGCTTGGAAGAATCGCAAGCACACACCCACATGGTCATAGAAAAGTACGCAGCATTAAACCCACAGACATTAAAACTCCAGCCAAGCACAAAGACTTCAGTTTACATGTACTTACATATGCATTGATTGCTTTCATTGGTTAATACATGGAAATCGGGGCTCCTGGCTTGCTTTTCTAGCTCCCCCTTTTACTCCCCCTCCTAACCATAGGCAAACAGAAACACATCTAACCACATGAGACACACAGTATGGAAAAACAGATGATGGAAAATCTCAACATAGCTCTGGTTTTGGGTCTCCCACTCAAAGGACAAGTCATTTTAGGGACCTGAGATTGGGCACATGGATGAAGCTATCACAGAGCCACAGACGCTTGTGCAGACATAATGGGCGAGAGCAAGGAGTCTTGTTCCCATGTTCCCTCGTCTACCTGATTAACTTCCTTGCAATTATTTTTAGAGCTTCCAGCTTATTGATGTATCCAAATATTTACACACACACACCCCCCCTCTGAATTTCTCACCTTATCTGAAGTATGCATTAGTGACATAGTCACCAAGAGCAGCTGATAAACCCGACACAGGCACCAGGAAAGTCCTTCTCAGACCAGAATCAGACATAATTAACCTTGGAGGAGGTGAAACTGCCCTCATTTCAACATGAATCACAAGTAGCTGATTAAACAAGGCTGTTTTATTACCTTGAAACTACAAACACTAAAGTCATAACAGTTATAGCACAGCGCTGTTAAATTCTTCTATCTGATTAATTTGCTTAAATTCCTGTAACCACACAGCATTCAAGTACTTTCAGCTGTAAGGAAGGAAAATTACAGGTATATATTAACCTGTTATCCATTATATGCTATTGTTTCTATAGTAACAACTAATTCACAGAGACTTATACGTGAAACAGATTTCTTTAAGCACTGCTATTTATCAAAGAAACATTTATAAGTGTTGCTCTGGCGAAGTTAAGTGTATGGAGATGTTCAAGCTTAATGAAAGAAGTCTTCAATCAGTGTCAGCTTTGTTGAAGTAAAGCTGGTCCTTTAAGTTTTCCACTAGTGAAGAAAGCCTTCAGGGTGGAGGACCTTGCACTTTCTCAGTTATGTGACAAGCTGCATTTTTTCATCTTATTAAAGCCAAGAGAGAAAGAAAGAGAGGCTGGTGAAGGAAAGACTGCGTGTAGCTGTTAAAAGTGGAACTAACTAACTTGAACGAAGGGTTCAAATAAATGTGATAAGCTGTATTTCTTTTAATGTAGACCTCAGCAATTTGCTATGGTGTATGAGGAATGAAACACTCCAAGAAGTGCCGTTATAGGGCTTTAAAAGAAAAAAAAAAAGTTTATTTTGTCAGTATGACGGGGTGAAAATTTGTAAGTAGAAAGTAAACCGTTCAATGACAGAAGACTACAAAGATTTTTATTGTGACTGATAACATCAATTACAAAAAGAAAAAAAAAAAAAAATTCCAGCTCAATGTTTTTAAGGTAATAAATAAAACAAAAATAAATATACTATTAAATAAAAGTACAAAACATTTGGCCAAATCTTTCTTTTTAAGGGAGAACATGCCATTGTGTGAGGTTTTGTGTTTTCTTAATGGCATTTCTTTGCTTAACAAAATGAACACGGGTAAAAGCAAGACAGAGCAATATTAAAAATAAAAAATAATTCCAAAAAAAGAAATTCAAAATTGCTTTTTGTGTGAATATCCAGATATCACACTCGCAGTATAAAACAGCAACAAAACCAATAACTGTTTAACAAATTCATTGCATTCATTCATTAGGAATTAAAAGAACTCCTTATTGAGGCACTACAAGGCCATATACCATGTCATACCAAGGCCATAGCTCCATCACTATCCTGAAATTAAAGGATGGCAAAAGTTTAACCAAACAAGACAGTTTTGCAAAGTCTTATACAATGTAGTCAATGCATGTTAAAGCATTTCATTCCATAACTGATGGTTCCATAAAAGACACTGGAAATCTGCATTATAATCATCATACAAAGTAAACTTGAATGTGCCGAAAAGTACAAAATACAAAAATACAACTTGATCTCTATATATTACAACTACTACTGCTGCTGCTGCTGGACTTCTTGCAGTTTCTTTTTGCTTGTTTGGACTATGGTTTGGTCCACACATCATACAAACAGGAACGTTTCAATCTGATATGACACTGCAGTTAAATTCTCAAGCATTTTACTGATCACATCACATCAATATAATCATACAATGTAACATGGGATCAGGAAAAGCCCAGCGTTCAAGCTGAAACAGTTCCACTGAAATATTTTGTAGTTAAGTGCTATTTTTGCTCATGCTTGCTGAAAGCACAGTGAATTAAGTCTGAACTTTACCCCTGCCATTTCTTTAAAATGTAAAGCTACTGCAAACTTACTTCTAACCATCAAACCAATGGCCAGCCCACACTACAACAGGACCCTTTAGGTCCTGCGTTGTATGCCCCTTTTCATAGACTGTCCTGCAATCATCACCTCCAACCTAACTGAAGACCATCAGAATCACTGAGCTTCGTCCTTATCAGCATGTGAAGGATCAAGTTTTCAAAAGAGAATGACACGATGCCACGGCACAAAGTAAATGGAAAGATCAATTCGAAATCAGACATGACAAATGCCCACCTCTGCTATACCTCTGGAAGAACGGTAGTTCTGATTTACTGCATGATTGCTGATTAGATTCATATCCTCTTGCAAAGTAAGCATTACTTCTCTTGAAAAAATAAAAATGTGTGTTGCAAAAATAGATTTCAAATATAAACATTTTGACTGATATGTCATTTGCATGTTTTTACTTTACCCCCACCTTCCCCTCCAATTTTGATACATATATCAAATTTGCTACAAGGCTCCATTGCATTGAGAGTCCATCTTGTTAGGCTGGAGGGTGGTAGAGCCCAGGTTGCGGGGCTGTCCCTGCAGCCCGAGCCCAGGGTAGCTTTCAGTTCTGAGTTTTCTCAGTCAGCTTGAGAGTTTTGATGGTACATGTAGCAAGCTCTGTATATTCATCGAGTGCCTCACACAGCAAATACACTCAGGGTGCTAGTCTGGTCTTTAAGTCCCAAGATACTGTAGGCGATTCGTTTTAGGTGTCCTGGCAGGCGAACGCCAATGTTACGGATATCCCTGTGAAAGAGAAAATCGAGAGAGTGTAAGGAAACAGCAAGACAGTGTGGTTTGATTAAAATGAATTAAAATGACTTATCAAGGTTTAGAATTAATGTGAACTTTAAATGTGCAAAATATGATTTTTTGGTTTAAAACTTCATTCGTTGTCAAGTTGGTCTTTTTTTTCCATTTTGGCTGAAGCGTTTCCCACAATGCTGTCTCCTGATACTGAATTTATTTCTACCTAAAGTGAATGATGCTCTAGTCCCAATTGTACACTCAGCTCACACAGATAAGGTTCCAAAGCTTCAACATTCGTGCTAATACCTCCTCTGAGGCCATTCTGCTCGTCATCTCATTGTCAAAAATCACTAACTAACTGAGCCGAATCTCTGCCTGTCTCGAGTCATACAGCTTCATAGCGTTCTGTAACTTTAAGCCAATATCTGCTGTCTCCACATCATTGGCGCTATATTTCTCATTAATATGATGTTGAATATCACTGAAAATGGTGAGGAAATAAAAACACTTGTCATTTTGGTACTTGAAGCAAACAGCAAAATTTAACCAATACCACTTAAGTGTGAAATTGTTAAAATTGGCTCTCCTATTAAACGCCTTTGTAACCTTTAACATTTTACAGGAACAGTTAAATAGCACCAACCAACAAATTAGCACCATAATCCCTAGGCACAATCCCTAACCTTTAAGGATTCATTGCCTGCTCAAGAAACCCCAAAATATCTATGCGGAACCCTATAACAGTAGTTTTTCCCATCAAAGAAGACCCCTGTTAGGAGATCAAGAACCCTTAGTTATACAAAGAGCCCATTAAGTACCTTTTAAGCATTGTATTTATTGCTTTTACAACCAACCAATCAACGCTTGTATAATAGTGGAGCCAAGCAATTGTATTTTTAATTAACAGCCTTACTGATTTAACAAGGCTTAAAAAGGCCCCATAACTACCATGAATCACTGTTGCTGGAAACCCCAGCATTGGAAGACTCATAAATAGTTTCTGGGCTCTCCCACCACCACTGAGCTACCAGAACAGAACAGATGGACTACTCAACCATAAAATAAAGCAAAAACCAAAAAAAAAATATGACAAACACATCAAAGGAATTTCTGCTTCTCCACACATGGCTCATCCCACTTCCAGGCTAAATACACCCATGGGAGTGCAGTTATAGGTCACACGATTTCTAGCTGGTGTAGACTCCATCACTGTTGATCACCCATGCTTTCTGTGCAATCGTCAGACAGACTGCTCCCTTATAAGGACTGGTAAAGACACCTCTACTACCTCAATCCACACCTCTTTGGAATCCATCCTTTTATTGATCCCACCAGTTCTCATTATTCTACCCATTTCTTGGAACAGGAGCCACATGGCCTCATTGCCTCAGCAGGGAGAAACCGTGGTTCCTGGCTGCACTAAGAGCACAGCCCTTGACTGGTGATGTGGGCGAAGGGAGGGACAATAAAGGAATAAGAAGGGATGGAGGAAGGGAGGGGGTGGAATTAGGGCGGAGCAGCCGGCCACAAGCTACCACATCCAGGCCACCAAAATATGAAAAAAATAAATAAATAAACGTATTCCTTCCTTTCCTGCCACCAGATTTTCCATTCAACCATTTTGCAGACTCATAGGCTGTTTTTTTTCTTCTGTAAACAACTCATGAAATTTATCTTTTAGCTAAACTGATTGACACATTAATGGTCTGTGGATGTACAAGTTCATCCGTCTAAATCAGTGCAAAAACTGTAGTCACAGGCAATAAGTTTCAATACATCTTGAACAAGAAGCACTGATAGATTGTTGAAATATTGCCTTAGCTTTAAAAGTATCATCTTATTCAAATACGATCTCAAAGCCAAACAAAATAATCCACCCTATCTACACAAAACCTGATACTGTGTTCATACAATCAGGGCCTGTGAGGCTACAATATTCAAATATATGATTTGCATATGGACTGTTTGCTTCTTCAGGTATTTTGAATCCCTTTATATTTTAAATACTTAGTTAGAATAGCAACAACAATGTCAGAAAAAAACCGCTAAGTTATTTGCATTTGTAATTGACATGGCCACGAAACCCGGAACACCTTTTGAACACCTTTGTTGTAGGGTGGAGTGTGTCACATGTGTGTTATCTGTAGTCACAGGCTGCCATGAGAAAGACGGGATGTTTGCGCTTTAAATGAACTTTGGCCCATCACTCTGATCCATGCAAATGTGCGTGAGAAATTCTCACTCGTAAAGTTTGTTATATTCCCACTGCGAGCATTCGGCCATACTCACTCGCTCTTCATCTGCAGCACCTGCTCCATGCTGACGATGCCTGCCATGCTGAAGTTCTCGCTGTACTGGCTCATCTTTATAGACTCCAGCCATTCAGACACAGATCTGAAAGGGGAACCATCAGAGCCACTGGTGCTTGGAAGCCGGATAGAAACTCTGAAAGGAAAGCAAGAGAAAGTCAGCAGACCACATCTGAATCTCTTTTTTTTTTTCCAGTTTAGATATCTTTGGTCTTATTACAGGAGACAGACTTTGAAAGAAAAGACCTGTTTGTTCAGTCATAGAATCTGATAAAAAAAATAATTCTGTTTGCATGAATGCACTGATGTAGTACGACAATAAAATAAAAGCCAATTTAGTTTCATCTTAACTTTGTCACCACCCAGTTTCACTTTGCTATCAGATCTAATTCCATAGCTGAATCACTTCTGTAAGAATTTACGTATGTCTCTAAAACTACAGCATTCTTGTTCTTTTTTAATGCTTATTCTATGAATTTTTATATGAATACTAAACTAAGTTACCGGGGGTCAAAGTCTGCAATGGTCTTGAGAGAGTCAGGACTCTTGAGGAGCTTGTCAAGGAGGCTGAGGATATCCTGGAAGCGAGGTCTTTTTGAGCGATCCTGCAACCAACACTGTAGCATGAGCTGGTACACAGCAGAAGGACAGTCCATCGGAGCAGGCAGACGGAAAGCTTCGTTAATGGCCTTCATTACCTTGAGGGGGAAAAAAAAAAGAAGTTTTGCTCAGATGAAATCTCGGATAATTGTAAGGACACTCGGTTACTGTTCAAAACTAGTGATTTATGACCGTGTGTACCTCGTGGTTGCTCATATCCCAGTAGGGCCTTTCTCCAAAAGCCATCACCTCCCACATGACTATGCCAAAGCTCCAAACATCACTGGCCGAGGTGAACTTCCTGTAAGCAATAGCCTCTGGAGCCGTCCAGCGAATGGGAATTTTCCCTCCCTGAAAAAGAAACCACAAAAACGCTTGACTGAATGTTTCTCTTTAAGAAATGTCAAGGAAATAATAATTATAAAGTCTAGCTGTTAAAATAAAGATAACTGCAGTGAAGTCCTGCTTGTACAAACATTCTTCCGAAAATATTTCATTAAATTGCTAGGTGAACTCTACACATACACTAGTGGTGTAAGTGCCCTCCGGGTCATCCTCCAGAACCCGGGACAGACCGAAGTCGGAAACTTTGCACTCTAGGTTGGAGTTGACCAGGATGTTCCGAGCAGCCAGGTCTCTGTGTACATAGCTCATGTCTGAGAGGTACTTCATGCCTGCCGCAATGCCACGGAGCATACCAACCAACTGGAAGGATGACATTTCCCCATCATGGTCCTAAACAATAAGATAAAAAGGCTTGATAAGATAGAAAAGGCAACCTAAATGTACTTCTGTTCTAGGGTATTTCCAGTTTCACAATCTTACCCTCAGATATTTGTCCAATGCACCATTTTCCATGTACTCAGTAATGATCATAGCATGTTTGACTAAAACACACACAAAAAAAAAAAACAGTTAAGAGTTGGACTCCAGAAAAAAACAGCACAAAAATATTTTTAAGGAGATCAAAATGTCTGATAATTACATTTTGTAACCACACCCTCCAGGCGAATAATGTTCTGGTGAGAGAACTGGCCCATGATGCTGGCCTCACTCAGGAAGTCTTGCCTCTGCTTCTCAGTGTAGCCTGGCTTCAGCGTCTTAATGGCCACCGCTGCCTCTTTGCGTCCGGGAACTTTCAGGATTCCACGGAAAACCTCTCCAAACTCACCTACAGCAGAGAAGCCCCCATGCATAATACATATGGGTATCAGATAAGACTTGCCGCACTACTGATTTCACTGTTTTCCACAGGGGGGTATTAAGTTACATTCTTTGAAGCCATCTCAGATACCATAGAGAGGAAATGGTAAACAAGGCACGTGTTTGAAAGCACCTGGAGGTGCGGCATACCCCGAAACTCTAGAGTGGTCAGTGTTTGGCTCTGGGGGAGGGTAAATGTATGTATATGTGTGTGTGTGTGTGTGTGTGTGTGTGTTATGAGGGCCTGGGAATCAGCTGTCACACACAAAGTAAAAAGTGAAAGAGGGCCGTGGGAAGGCCTGCGGGGGAGCTCATAGGGGAAAGGTGACCACACTGCCCTAATCTTCTCTCAGGGTAAGGGAGGCCTGACCATTAAGGTATATCCAATAAATACAGAGAGTTTGGTTTAAATTTACTGCTGTTTTTGTGGAGGGGCTCATATAAATAAACCCTTGATTAATTGGTCCGTTTTTCCTCCATTAGTGCCGAGTTCAAACTAAAGCAAGAACAGGGTCATGTAGCAGGGTTAAGAAAATAATGGCAGATGCTCTCAAGGGAGGAACACACTTCCGTACAAAATCTATCCAGAATATGTCCAAACATGCAGAGCAAGAATCTGATAAGCAAATTCTTTTGTGTTTCAATTCTCACTCCAGGCAATGTGTGCGTGTGTGTTACAGTGCTTAAATAAGAGATAAATGAACAGTTTTCTGGGAAACTGCCCAGAAATGCCAACCTGCTCCGATGACTTTCTGCTTGGTGATGTGACTCGGATGAATCTCGCTGGCAAACTTAAGCACAGCCGTGTTGGGGTCTTCGTATGTATGAGGATCAACATAAGTCTTCAGAGGTTTCAGTTGCTCTGGAGAGAAGAAGATTTACTGAGATTACTAAAGAGAGAAAGAAAGAGGAAAAAAATAGGGGTGGGGGAAAAAAGCTTTCATGTTTCTAATACTAACCTGAGCTGGAGAAGTAGGCGTCCTCCGGTCCTTGCCTTGTATGCGAGTTTTTTCGGCTGTAGAAATAAAGACTTAATGAGTGAAACATTTCTTTTCATACTTCAAACTAAAAAGAGGGCCTGGTTTCAGGGCCGTCTCCATTCAGTCGTGGAGAGCTTTGACTAAAAAAAAAAACCTGCCAGTGTTTGCCAAGTGGTGACAGGGGTCTAGGTTATCAGAGACAACTACCAACGGTTTGGGTCACCTTCACATAGCCACTCCAGTCTTGCACCTAAAAGAACCAACCTCCTCTTATCTGCCACAATGTCCGGCCCCGATTAATTTCTTTTCAAAACGTGTCTCTAGTTAAAGCACTCATTGAGCAGTTGTATTCAACACCACATTCTTTACTCTGAGTGGTAAGGAATGGATCCAGATAAAGAGAGAGAGAGCGAGCTATGAAAAGGACGATTCTGAATGGGTTTGGACATCTTGGATCATGCAGAGAAAAGAAGAGGGGGTCATGAAGGAGCCAAGTGAAAGAGACAAAGCTACAGTGTAAGGAAAAGAAATTGTTTCTGACCGTTTGCGCAGGAGCAGGACCACCAGCACGATTAAGAGTATAGCACCTCCTCCTGCCACTGCTCCAAGAATCACTGCTGTGCTCCCCACTGTTTAAAAAAAATGAAAGGAATAATTTCAGTAACATTCATGCAGAACCAACATTATCATCCTATCAAATATCCTAGTTAACTTTATAAAAATGCTAATTCAGTGTAAGATTTGAAAACACTGTAAAATTCCATTGGTTTGACCTTCTGGCAGTGTTGAAAACTCCTCCTCGACACTGTTGCTGCCCACATTGCTTTCAGGGCTAAGAGCTTGGACTTGAAAAAGATAGACTGTGGAAGGAGAGAGATGGCTAATCTCAACAATGTTCTTCTCCAGAACCAGCACAGTGTATGTTTTACCGGTCTTCGCCTCATCTTTTTCCTGCAAAAGTACCAAAGATTGTTAAAAGGACAAACTCGGTGATAATCAAAAATATGATCTGAAATTGCTCTGCTCCTGACCTTCTCGCAGTACATGAGCTTATAGCGGATGGTGCTGGGATTGGCTCGGCGAGACACGGACCAAGACAGTGACAGGCTCGTAGAGCTCCTTCCTACCAGGCGCATTCCAGTTACACTTGGAGGGTCTGTGTGTGACATGAAAAAATAATGATTAAACCAATATATTAACACCAAATCTTTTCATGGTATAATGTGGAAAAAGTGGCAGCAAACAAACAAGCAAAAAACAAAGGGCCTAAAAAAAAAGTTTGATATGCTTTTCCACCAAACAAGTTCTTTTCTTTGCTACTATTCTTCCATATAACTGGACATTACAATACGTGCTATAAAATGATGCTGACTTTACTGAAAACACTTTTCATGATTTTGCAGTACCTGTCGCAGATGTAAAGGCCACTTAATATATTTACAGGTCAGTTATTATGAGTTAAAGACGATATAAGATGCATATATACACATTATCGTCATCAACACCACTTCTACAGTGCTGACCTGTGTAATGCAGGGCAGTGCTGATGGTGCTGGTGGCTCTCCGAGAGCTGAGTTGGGAAACACCATTCCGGGCCTCCACTGTGAATGTGTAGTTCAGATGTGGCTCCAGCTCACTAATGATCACGGAGGTCTCCTTTATGTCAGTATTGCTGGGCTCGTAACGCACTTTATCTCCGCAGGGCAGACACACGCTACCCTCACAGCGTTCGCATACCACGTTATAGGTAATATCAGAGCGTCCTCCTGTGTCTCCTGGTGGACTCCAGGACAACTCCAGCTTCCCAATGGCCATCTGAGCTGTGGTAGCGGTCAATGTTTTAGGCGGCGAAGGTAAACCTGTAAATAATGGAAAGGTTAAGAAAAAAAAATTAGTCATGTAGTGAAATAAGAATTTTAGCAACAAAATGGGAATATGACAAATAAAAGGGACAGCCAGTAAAGTCATTTAAAGATAATTTGTTTGTTTGGGGTGCAATGTGGTAGAGTCTCACCTGAGCATGCACTTGTCATGGGGTCCTCTGGAGCTCGATAAAACCCCTCCAGGCAGGGACAGCTCACAGCGGCAGGGCCAGAGGGGTGGGTGTTCTTTGGACATGGCTCACAGGCTTCATTGGACACTGAGGCCTTAAAAAAGTCTGGCTTACACTCTGTAAAAAGACCAAACCATACAAAACTTGGATAAGGAATAGAGCAACAATCCTCCTTTGAGAGTCTTAAAAAAATACAACATAATATATAACTTCTCAAATTCAATCTCTTTTGAAGTCTCTCCTCCCTCTCTCTAGGTTTGCTTTTGGATGAAAAGTACAAGAGTGTACAAATGAGACGAAGTATGACTGCGGCAAACATTCAAACCATCCCCCGTTTTCTGTGCAAACAAGACCAGTCATCCCACATTCCAGACCTCAATATTAAGACAAGTAAGGTGAGAGAGCAAACAGAATAAAACCAGCAGACGTGTCTATCAACACAGATTTACAGACGTCAAGGTTTCTACATGGACAAACTATTTATTTGCTCAGTACAGCTAAAGAAAACTAAACATCACATGTCATGACATGACTGACACAGATGGTCAAGTTTACATTTTACAAACTTAAACTTAGTCATACAACCATACATTAAACTGTACAAACAGGAAGAGAGAGAAAAGTCTCTTCTGTTCAGTCTAAAAACATTCCACCAAGTGCAGGTCATGTCCTTCCTCTGTCCACTTCCACAACTGGATCCCCTCCAGCACACACTCCTTCCTCCACTGTACCACTTACAGGCCACTCGGTTTAGACAGTTCTCCGACTGTCAATTTTGTAGAAGCCAACCCAGAATTCAGCAACCGTATCGCTACACAATAACAAGAAACTGTGGTTGAGTCATTTCTGTGTGCGTACGAGTATGAGTGTATAGTGGTGGAACACATCCAAAGATAAAACAGGAGTGAAGATAAAATATTTGCAGAGTCAGTGTTGGTTTCAATATGAAACTTGACTAAGAGAAAGAAGTGGAAGGCATTGAGAGAAAAAAAAAAAATTCATTCAGTTTATAGATAAGAATTATTGCAACAAAAGAAGCTTCCACCAAATTACCGTTTCCACATTCAAGTGCTTTTTGTTTAAACAGCCAACAATATTAATTACAAAGTATGCCACCACTTCCTCCTCCAGAGCTTGGTGTCAACTGTGACTTTGTTTTGGGTTGGGCCACTTGCTCAAACAGGAGGGGTTTAGCTAAGGTATACTTTACCTCAACTATACGAGGACATGCGTTCTCCAATTTCAAAAGATAATTCTCAGCATGAAAAGAATTCAGCATGGCAACCTAAAGCCAGTCAAGGCGTTAGCAGCTCCTCCTTTCAAGTCCAATCGTTGTCTTGTTTTTTGTGCCAGCTGTTCCTGAGACTTTATTGCAACTTGTTAAGGCGACCCTGTGTGGAGGTGGGGATGGAGAGAGACAGAGGGGCTGACGGAGACGGATAGACGGGATAACGATTCCTGCTGGGACTGGAGTAAAAAGTGTGGGGGGGGAGTAGGTGGTTGAGAGAAGAAAAGACCCGACTTATTCACCACCAAGGGGGCTGAACAGCTGCTGCTGTGAACCCCAATTCATACAGCCGCAGCCTCCGCCCCCTAGCCGTAATCCCCTGAATTCTTGGGTCCCCCTTGCTTGCTTTCGGACGCATGCGAGGGCCTGGCATGGGCATTCAGCAGCCTTTTCAGCCCTGACAACAGTCACAGACCGCCGCTCTATTCAGCTAGAAGGAAAACACTTGTTGCAAATAGTGGAGATGCCACATGCCACATGAATACGTGGGCTGCCTTCTTAACAATGTGAAAAACCTGCCTGTTTTTTTTTTTTTTTTTTTTTTTGTGAGAGCAGGTATGAAGGCTTTAAGGTGGAGCTTTTAAACCATTCATTAAAATTCACTGACAAAAGTAAGAATATCTTGAGCGTTCATTTCAAAATGGGAAGTCCTAGAAATTATCTATTACCATTTAAATTCAGTTCAAGTCCAATATCTCAGGTCTATGACCTGGCATAACTTTTTCTCTAACTTTTCACTTTCCAATCTACAAGTCTGAGAAGGGCTTTGTCTTTTGTGCACTGGACACAACAGGAAGCAGGAAGCACAAGGCTGACGCTTTGCTTCCTTCCGAGGGCAGCCAATCAAAGCATGAACATGCTCAGCAGAAGAATGTTAGCCAGACTCTGGAGAGATGGAAACGGGATTGAATTTACTGGCAAAAACACAAGAAGAGGTCAGAGGAAAGTATGGAGGTATGACTTTTGAGGAACACAAATTACGTCTTCTGTAATATAGACTTCCCAGCAGGTCAGGGTAAGGGTAAGTTGCGAATCCGTGTTCTACGGATTCTCAGCCTGTTTGGCATCAGGAGGGATTAGGCCTTAAGAGGCTCTGAGTGACTGTTTGTTTATTGTGACAGTAGCTGAATCCTGTTCTCCGGTGGCCTATCAGGATCTGGGAGCTATGTGGGTTGATTGGGGCGGTCACGGTGAAGACGGATGAGCTGGTGACATTAACGGATGGATGCACGGATGGATGGCGGGTGGGAAGGGGGTGAATGAATGAGTGTATACATGCTGGCTGGACAACAGGAATCCCTCCAGGACAGGAGTTAAACGGGAGTGTTTCGCATAAGAAAAAAAGAGGGGAAACAAAAAGCCCAGTCATTCGATTCTGCACTCAGGAGGGCTTACATGTGGCCCCAGGCAGCAATGAGTTAAAGTGTCCTGCTCTACCGGGAGCTGATGGCCAAGTAAAACAAACAGAGCAGAGGAGTGAGTGAGGAGAGTGGCCAGGGGCTTGGTACATGGTGGGAGGAGGTTAAATCCAGAAATACGGGCAGTGGGGGAAAAGAAACACAAATATACAGTGAAATGCACTGAATATATAGCTGGAGGTCAATTAGGACAATAAACAGAGAGATCATAATTTGATTTTTTCCTCCTTCTGAGACTATGAAACTAAATACTGAACTCTTTTCCTGTTGAGTTTATTATCAGTTAGCATCTACTTTTGTGGTAAAGACAGAGAGTTCCTGATTTCTGAAGTCTTAGATTAGCCTCAAGGTCCACAATTGTATTGACCGTGCTATATTTCTTATCTTCTCTTCTGTCAGTATGGCCTGTTAGAGCAGTCAGTTGGTCAGTGAAGACAAAGCCATGGCTGTGGTGCGGGGGTCAGCTGTAACATGAAGCCAGAAGGAGGTAGGAGACTGAGGAAGGTGCTAGGTATGTTGAGAGCATTAGTCCAAAGGATTATCAGCCCAATGGACCAGCTGTAAGAGAATTACATCTACGCTTTACAATTCCACTCGGTCTTTCATCTGGTCGTTAACGAACACAATAAATGCTCTAATCCTTTTCTTTTCACACTTTTTACTCCTTCTCAAGGAGGGGAAGGAGCAAGAGAGAGGTAACAAGAAGAAGATGAGTGGGAGCAAAAGGCTCAGGTAGAATGGCTGGAGGATTTAGTAATTAACAAAGGGACTTACCACCTAAAGAGATGACTAAATCACAGCGAAAGATTTCAACATCTTTAAACACATCTTTCAAATTCCTCAGATACAGACAACAGAACAGGAAGATTTTGTAATGATCTGGTCATAAGGGACCAACGACGACTATACAAATAGCAGATACACTGTAAACACTGTTGTTTGGAGAAGTTTGCCAGGTTTTTGTGAGATTAAGCTTCATTGTAGTTTATTAGGAAACATTTTTCAAAAACCATTTCCTCGGATTCAAGCGTCTGCCTGAAATACCAGTGCAATTCAGAGTACAAGGCCAAGCAAACAAAAAAAAAAGCAAAAAAAAATTCACTAATAATTGAAAAATAAATCAGTGAATGAAAGCGGCGCATGAGTTCAACAATAGAAATCCCTGAGCCGACGAGTCGGAGGGTCAGGGAGGATTAGCGGGCCTCCGGTTTCCGCTGTAGCTCGTCCTGTTGGGGCCACGCGGCACTGACGTGGGGGCAGGAAAGTGCTGATCTCACACCCCAACCGCATAATGCACTCTATGCATACACACAGTCTACCCCCATTATATGATTTCCCACACAGGAAACATGTCCCAAAAGGACTCACTTTTTAAAACCCTAAACAAAATACCCTTTAATACCCTAAACAATACAAACACAACACACATTATTTTCAAGACACACACAACTGGCAAAAGCTTTTTTGTAGAAAGCAGGAAGTGCCGATGAATCAACACTGCCAAACGTTATCAAAACTATGTGCTACTTCAATAGGGAAAAATCCTGACACTTTCCCCTCTTTCTGATGACTCATTTTAGGACAAAAAATTATTTTTGCCTCCCGCTTCTTCCAAAGTAACTGACTCTAAATAAATATGCTGTTTTTCTTCTTTTCAAAAATTATTTTACCGTGACAGCTCTCTTCCTGTATTGCTGAAAATTAATCAGAGCAATCATGATGAACATGTACTTCGATATGAGAACCCGTCACTCAGCTGCAGGGGGATCAAAGACTGCATTTTCACTTGAGTTTCCCCTCATTAACCTGTCAAAAGTTGTTTAACGTTGCCTCAATCTGAAATGTCTAAGCTGTGAGCTTGTCATATCAGAAATTGTGGATTTGTACACAACACATGGGTAATTTCCACTTGTTTAATGTGTTGCCCAATTGGAGTAGAGAACATTAGCCTGAAGGAAAGGTGGGAGTAATTATAGGTCAAACAAGAGCAAAAACCTTAAGCATCAGATCACCATTGTGCTCGACATATTTCCCAAGCTCCCAAGCACTCTGAGTGAGAAGCTGATTATATTTACATGCTAAAAGAAGTGCAGGCAAATCCTCAGATTTCAGCTCTGCTCCAAAGAACAAAATGCTATTCAGACTCATCTCTCCATCGTCTGCACGGCTCCCTCACCTTTCACCTCCATAGATCGGTGAAACAATGTGCTCCGTGGGCCGGTAAACTCTGCAAACAGCCCAGCATGATGGCTGCACTTAGAACCAGTTTCGGGTTCATTTCTTTATCCCTCTATTATACTCTGGATCCACAGCTCTTCTCGCCACAGGGCTCCAGAATAAACATTGTCTAAAGACTTCAGGGAAATGGCGGAGTCAAACCAACAGAAGAACTCAAAAAGGGAACTACACGTTAAACGTGTGCATCTCTAAATCAGTAAAAAATCACTCATGATTTAATTATGGCACTGTATATTCCCTACATGTTAAGATTAAAGCAGTTTATGCATAGTTTACACACTCTGCCTAAATATAATTAACTATAATCTTCTGTTTATTCCTGAGATGAGGATGGATATACAAAGCTGTTTATTTATTGCATAATATTTGAGTAGACCTAAATAATGTAAATAAATAATGGATTTTTTTAAAAAGTAAATGCCGTGTGCAGTACCTGAACCCGCCTTCAAAAACCAAAGACAGACAAGCGAAACGGTACAAAATCTTACACACAGAGCGGGCTACAGTATTTATTTTAACCCAGGTACTCACAAACAGCGCTTGGTCTCCTTTACCTGCAGTCATGCATCTTTATAGGGCTTGTGAAAAAAAACAATAACACAGATTAACAATAAAACTTTCTGTAGGGCCCACACAGCACACAAAGCTCAAAAATTGTCTGGGAAAATCGGCAAGTCTCTTTTAATTGTATTTAAATTTGACTGTGTTTGTTTTTATCACTGCTGAAATTTATTTTTAGGATTCTCTAATAGAGAGTACAAAAGCCAGAAAAGGTTCTTTAAAATGATGCAACGAAAACTTTTTTCACTCTTAAAAAACCCTTAAAATCACCCCCCTCTATGAAGGACCATTGAGACTTTGTTAATATTGATCGATATTTGATCTATGTCATTTTAAGGAGGGGAATAATTAAATATGGGTGAGTGATTGGTGTAACAGTTATGACAGTAGACGCAAGTTGATGCAACACCGAGGCAACAGTAGATGTAAAACAGGTGTGATACATATTGGGAAGGAAGGAAGGAAAGGAGAAAGAAAGAAGAGAGAGAGAGAGAGAGATCTTAAGATTGTAATAAATAAAAATCAAAATGTGCAGCACCGTCTTATACCAATAAAACAGTATTAGTACAGAGTTAATAGTAGTAAGAGAATTATGTAAACATTATTTGTTGTTGACCCAATAACAGAATAATAATTTTTCCACCACAAAAAAAAAAAAATGCATCCAAATACTGCTTATATTTGTATGAAGAGATTTTTCTTTTATTTTTCGGTCTAAACCCGAAACCCATAACTACTCGTGGTATATTAAATAATTTAGCTGAGGTAAATGTGTGTGGACTTCATTCTTCAAGGGATTTTTTTTTAGCTCTCTGTGGCAAAATTTTCATCCATCATTCAAAAAGGTTCTTTAAAAAAAAATCAACATTTGTTCCTCTATGGAATTGTGGCTATGACTCTTTTTTTGCCGTTTTAAACTGGTATTTTAAGGTTACACACCCTTAGGAAAAACTGCTAAAACCTTAAAGGTTCTTCGGTTTGTTCCCCTGGGGGAACCATTAAACTTCATATATATACACACACAGAGTGTTTCTCTGTTAAATAAGGTTGCTTTAGGATGCCAAGAACCTTTCGGAGGACTTTTTTTCTTTTGTCTTTCAGCTTTTTTCCTTTGCGCTTTCTTGTGACTTCTTTCGAATTACCAAACAATTTGGAAAATTAATGTTGTCAAACACAAAATATTCCGGCTATATTACTACTAAAACAAAGATGAAAGAAAAAAGAAATGGTTACAGTCTGCAAGCAAACCTAGCACTTAGTGTTCTTACACTTATATCCGCACCCAAGTCGATTACAACCCAACAGCTCACTAAACCACGCATCAGAGTTTCCACTTAGTCACCATCCGCTTTAATTCCAGTAAAAAGAAGAAAAACAGAAAAAAAATAAATTAAAGTTAAAGACCTTCTTTAAAAAGGAATACAAATAACAGCCTGAAAGATTCTGGATCATTATGCCTCAACCGCTCGCTTTATTCCTCCTTGTGCACCTACAATACAGCAGCCAACATCCTTTGGTGGCTTCCAGAAACTATAGAAAATATATTTGTCCAACTGAGCATCAGAGGGCTTTATGGCCTGCGACAGGGCGTGGGCACACTCCACTCGCCTTGCGCAACCTAAGCAGTAGGTTGGGCAGCGAGGCTTTGTGTGGTCAGCTAAGGTATGCGTCTTGATGCCAGGGAGGATTATGAGCAAGGAATGGTGTATTTTATTGTTGGAAAAGTGTTAGTGTTAATACTGAGAGGAGTGTGGGTTCACCGCTACTCTGTTTAGGTTTATTCTACCATCTCGTTTGACTGAAGGCTGTCACACTCCTTTCTCCAATCTTGTTTTTAGTGCCCTCTATTGCTTGCTCTTCCTAGTAGATCCATCACAGAGTGGCGGCACTGGCCTGCAGCTCTCCATGGGGAATTCCTCAGGCCTGCAGTAATCAGGGAGGCTTCTTGGTAAAACTAACAGGAATGTACCACAAAAGGTGGGGGCAAGTGGGACCGATAGCTAAAGCTGAACACTGAACTACATTGTTCTGCAACCTTAACATTCCATTCCACAACCTTTCCATCATTCCCTCCCTCTTGGTCTGTGTCAACCTCTATATCTCATGATAGACACCAGCACTCTTGCTTTTCTCCCTTACATTAACATGACTCTGCCAGAACACACAGAATTAATAACGGACATCTCCAGAAATGAGAAAGATCCCAATTATCTGAGTAACTGTATTGTTAAAGCATTATTACCTGCCACTGCAAGAGTCACAGTTACAGGAAAAGCTTTGTTAAAATGCTAAGGTTTGCATACATTTGCAATGGAATCATTCTGAACAGGTCCTAGCATGCCAAGACTCCTTTGGACGTTTCTTTACTTAGAGAACACCTGAATGTCAAACGGCTAAGCTCTTTCTAGAATAGAGAACCATGAAAAACAAAACACACAAGGAAAGACAAGGAGACATGCTCTGAAGCAGGTTTTAAGCCAATGAAAAAACTCCTGCCTTGAGCAAAAGCATTTGCTAAAGTCACTGACAAAGAATGCTGGGGTTAAAGAGGTAAGAGCTACAACTGCAAAGAGAAGACTTGTCTCAATACACAGCATACTTTGTTTCCAAATACTGAACACATGTTTTAAAACAGAGTAATAAAAAAAATTAAGTGGGGAAATCTCAAAATTTCTAAATAATGTGTGATTGAGAACCCTGAATGCCTTAGAAATGCATGTTTTTTGTCTTTTGTCTTGTTGCAATGTGTGGTTTTGTCTTTATCCTTAACTTAGATTTACCCGAAAAGAAAAAAATAAAAATAAAAATAAAAATGTGGGGGCAGGGGTGGGGGAAGCACAAAATAGAAAGGTATTCACATTTTGCTTATAGTCAAAGCTAAAGTGGTGGAATGCTTGAGAAGGAATTCCAGCCATTTTACTTGTACCCAAGGCAGTATGTATTGTACAACAGTAGAAAACCTCACTGCTGTCTAAAGCAACACTATAATAAATGCAAATGCCAAAAATCATGTTGTGCTCTCTTTAATTTTTATTTAAGCAATGGGTTTGGTTAGAGATATAAATTAGACTTCACAGCTGGCAGTCGAGAAGAAATTTAATTATTTAGACCAAAAGTCTTACCTTGGCATGTGTCGTCTACAGCTTCATAACCAGGGCTGCATTGGCACTGGCCCACGGGCACCACCCATTCTCCATCCACAGTGCAGTAAATGCGCGGCTGGTCCTCACTTTCAGCATTTTCCACACAAGCCCCAACCACCTCCCGCAGTGCCTGGTTCTCGCCCCCTGCCACCGCCACTGTCTCAGGGAATGCTGCCAAGCTCTTCACTGTGGCAGGACATGTTTTGTAGTAAACTCTTACAGAGTAGATAGCTACACAAGCCCCAATGTCCTGGAAAGCCAAATAAAAGCCCTTGCGGGAAAGATTCTCTACCACCTTCGTCTCTATGTTGACCCTCATATTTCCAACACGGGAGATTTCATCGGGTGCGATGGTTGCCACCTTGCGGAACTGGCCCTTGCGGAAGCTAGTGCCAATGTCAGCATCGGCTTCTGAAGCGTACAGGTTGAATGTTTCTTTGCAGGTTAGGGAGTGTGCGTTGAAAGAATTGCAGTCCCGCACAAGAAAGCGCATCTCCACGAACACCCGTGTGGCAGTGGGGTGGCGCTGGATGAAGGTGGTACGCAGCCAGTTATCCTGTTCTCGTGCTTCCACATTGCAAACAAAGTAGCTGTAGAGCAAGGTGCCATTAACAGCCTGCTGGGCTATCTCCCACTGCAAGCAGAAAAAAAAAGAGAAGAGTCAACTAAGGAATATTCAAAACCAAGATTGCAGAGGAGTAACGGATGAGGGCAAAAATAACACAAAATGGCCTCAACATGGAATTTTAAGTACTACCGAGGACACCGGATCATTACCCATCATCTTCTAGCAGAAAATAGCATTTCATTTCACCTACACAAAATAGACTGATGTAACTTGGGGTAAAACATCTTTTCAGAGGCAGTTTGTGGGATTTTTTCCCCCTCCACATGTTGCCACTGTGCCATTAATTACAGGAGAGGTGGGTTAT